>NC_091220.1:15434735-15438199 GCF_040958095.1 Procambarus clarkii | reverse complement strand
TGCAATTCTGATCAGCATCCACATGTACTTTATACACATATACATACACACACACACATACGTACATATAGATATATACATACATATATATATACACACATGCATTCACATACAATTGTCTCTTTTACTCTGACAGGGTGAGATAGCTTATAGAGAAACTAGTGTGTAATTAAGAACTTAACCACTGAAGGTGATTAAGATGCTTTTACAAGCTCAGGTTATATAGTTACATCACATACATTGTATAATTGATACATTACATGGTCAATCTTGGGTACAAGTCCAATATATCATCAAGTGTTCCAGTACTCATATAGTAGTTACACAGTTCAGCATACCTTAGCCCAGGGGGCGAAAGTCAGTCAATATGGGACATTCTACAAAATAATGTTCATGGGAGTGCATGTTTTCTCTTTCACAAAGTTGTGTGGGGTTGTGGTTGCTGTTCTCTTCGGCAGACATCCGGCCTTTCTCATATGATTCTAATCCTGCTGTTCAGCCATTAGGAGACTCCGTAACACCAAAGCCCTTAACATATCTTGATTGCTCTAAGGGCAAGAAGGACCTCTGGCCCGGGTCCTGATGGGATTACTATGCGCCACCTCAAGGCGCTCAGGATTCTCACTAAACTGTTCAGTTTGTGGATAATTAACTAATCCATGCCACGACCCTCTGGAAGCAATAGGACTGTGCTGATACCGACCAAGTCTACGCCACAAACTCACTCCCGCTATCGTAGATAACTATGTCATCTACGATAGTAAGGCTGCTTCGTACGATCCTGAGCAGCAGACTCTCTAAGACAGTCAGGATCGACGGACAGCAGAAGGCGTTCGTCCCTATGGATAGATATGCTGTATCGGGCATCCAAGATTGCGATCTTGGATGTTTCTGGCTGAGGTCTGAAACATCCAACGCACCTGGCGTTCCTGGATGCAAAAAAAAAAGCCTTTGACAGCTTCTACTATCCGGCCATCCATGTCCTCCACCACTACCACACCTGTCTTGTCCTCCACCACTACCACACCTGTCTTGTCCTCCACTACTACCACACCTGTCTCGTCCTCCATTGAACGCAAATGTAATTCCTGAGGCCTTCAGCGAGTATATATTGTCGGGTTATGATAGAGCCTCAGCCATCATTTCCATCCAGAAAGATAAGTCTAAAGTAATCCCTGTAACTAGGGGATTTAAGCAGGGAAAGTTGAGGATAATCCTTGTAACTTAGGGAGTTAGACAGGGAGAGCCTTTGTCTCTGGTCCTTTCTTGGATCTACGAAACAATTCTGTTCACCACAGCAAGGTTAGGATATTGTGGAAACCGTAAGCTATAGAGCAACGATAGCGTTGTCGAATGGCAATCACAGCGACTTCCTAGCATCTTTGAGATACGATATTACTGTGCAAGAAAGTTACAAAGAACTAAGACTTTCGTCACAGCTAAAAGACTGACTGTAAGTAGCTCAGCCTGTAAGTTTGTCCACTCAGTCCACTCAGACTAAGACAGTTTGCAATTTGTCCGCTCAGCGCAATCTCTGCATATGCTAGGATTTGATGGAAAAACTATACCCCAAAACAGTATGAGGAGTGTTGCCGGGTGTTGGTTGGGCCGCATGTGTATGTGATTCAAGACCAACCAACACCTACAGGGTATTGTTGGTGTGTTGGTATTGGTACTGTGGTATAGCCAATGGATTGATCCCGGGCCTTGCAAGTTCGCATCCTGGTCAGATCATTGAGTTTATAATCATTTATAAAGAATTATATTAGTACAAGACAATTATATTATTGGGTTTGTGTTGTCATTTTCGAAGACAAAACTGTTATCCAAGTATATATCTGAGTGTAACTGCGCCGTGCGTGCAGGCGTTCGTGTGCGTGAATACGCTTGCATAGGGTGCATATATGCACGCATGCGGGCACACAGCGTGAACTCAGGCGTGCGTGAATGAGCGTGTGCGTGAACATGCGGGACTTATGGGTGTACGTGAGTACGAGCGAGTACGTGGTATGTGGTACAAGCACGGGGCGTTCGTGGGCGTGCGTGTTCCCGTGCACATAACAGAATGGTTGTACTTACGAGAGTAGAGCAACGTCGGTGGACGACGTCACAGTTGACGTTAAAATAACCAAAAATGCCCACTTGGGGGGGAATACTTTTTTATATTGGTACATGACTGGGTAGCGAACCAAGTGTGGCGAGGGATCTTTGACAAGCCGCCGGTTTCCTGTCGTTGCCGAGGACACTAGAGAGATAGTCCCCCCTCAGGTAAATTCAGGAAATACAGCCGTATTAAAAAAAATAGCATAGTTTGTTATGAGCATGACAGTGATCATCTCAGCCGACGCTATATGTAAAGGCACTGTTCCCAGATTTTATACACTGCAGCGTCTGAATATTTCTTTCAGTTACCCATTAAAATATTTCTTCTTTTTTCTACGATTGTTAAAAGAAAACGTTTTTATTCTGGGTATACTATTAGAAGAAAATATTTGCTACGTGCAACAAAGGAATAACGCTATTAGAAAATTAGGAATAAACAAGAAAACAGAGACAGAAAAATAGGAACAAACAAGAAAACCAGGAAAAATATAGTCAAACAAGAACTGTGAAATACCACATTCTTGCTATAGAACTATAATAACAGAACACTGGCTTGGGGCACTGCATAGCAACTGTATCGAACACTGCCGCCGGAGGGACATCCTGCAGGTCGATATATCAGCCACTCAGCCAGGTGACAGGTGAAGGTGATTGACAGAAAGCCATCTCGCTTTACGGGGTGACCAACATCACATCCAATGGAGGTTGACAAGCGAAGAGCCCCGTCAACCCCTTACAGCGGTTGACGGGGCAGGAAATCCCCGTTACTTGAGAACGCTCCTTGTATAGCGCCTCTCTTCACGTAGTAGTATTGGTGTGGAGAGTAGACGCTATAATATGCTTTATTCCAGCCTGCAGGCAACACAGTGGGTCAAGGCTCCCTTACTACTCCTTTCTGCAGGCAACATGATTGGTCAAGGCTCCCTTACTACTCCTTTCTGCAGGCAACATGATTGGTCAAGGCTCTCTTACTACTCCTTTCTGCAGGCAACACAGTGCGTCATGACTCCCTTACTTCTCCAGTCTGCGGGCAACACGGTGGGTCAAGGCTGCCTTACTGCTCCAGCCTGCAGGCAACACGGTGGGTCAAGGCTCCCTTACTTCTCCAGTCTTCAGGCAACACGATTGGGCATGACTCCCTTACTGCTCCAGCCTGCAGGCAACAAAATACTGGTAAAAGGACTGGGAGAAGGGAAGCTACAACTTGGCGCAGGCAACACAGGAATCAGAGCAGACAGAAAAAAGCAAAAAGATCTGCCACATGACGAAGGAAGCTTTCAGGATTTTGTATAGTATCTCTACATTCTTTCTCTCATACGGATCAGGTGACACAAGCTTACTCTTACCACTTCTAGTCCTTA
>NC_091220.1:15404735-15429735 GCF_040958095.1 Procambarus clarkii | reverse complement strand
AGAGAGAGAGAGGAAAAACTCACAGAGAGAGAAGTAGGGGGGTACTAGGACTCACAGAGAGAGAAGTAGGGGGCTACTAGGACTCACAGAGAGAGAAGTAGGGGGGCACTATGACTCACAGAGAGAGAAGTAGGGGGCACTAGGACTCACAGAGAGAGAAGTAGGGGGCTACTAGGACTCACAGAGAGAGAAGTAGGGGGGCACTAGGACTCACAGAGAGAGAAGTAGGGGGTACTAGGACTCCCAGAGAGAGAAGTAGGGGGCACTAGGACTCACAGAGAGAGAAGTAGGGGCACTAGGACTCACAGAGAGAGAAGTAGGGGGCTACTAGGACTCACAGAGAGAGAAGTAGGGGGCACTAGGCCTCACAGAGAGAGAAGTAGGGGGCACTAGGCCTCACAGAGAGAGAAGTAGGGGGCACTAGGACTCACAGAGAGAGAAGTAGGGGGCACTAGGACTCACTGAGAGAGAAGTAGGGGGCTACTAGGACTCACAGAGAGAGAAGTAGGGGGCACTAGGCCTCACAGAGAGAGAAGTAGGGGGTACTATGACTCACAGAGAGAGAAGTAGGGGGTACTAGGACTCACAGAGAGAGAAGTAGGGGGTACTAGGACTCACAGAGAGAGAAGTAGGGGGTACTAGGACTCACACAGAGAGAAGTAGGGGGTACTAGGACTCCCAGAGAGAGAAGTAGGGGGTACTAGGACTCACAGAGAGAGAAGTAGGGGGTACTAGGACTCACACAGAGAGAAGTAGGGGGCACTAGGACTCACAGAGAGAGAAGTAGGGGGGCACTAGGCCTCACAGAGAGAGAAGTAGGGGGCACTAGGACTCACAGAGAGAGAAGTAGGGGGCACTAGGACTCACAGAGAGAGAAGTAGGGGGCTACTAGGACTCACAGAGAGAGAAGTAGGGGGCACTAGGCCTCACAGAGAGAGAAGTAGGGGGTACTATGACTCACAGAGAGAGAAGTAGGGGGTACTAGGACTCACAGAGAGAGAAGTAGGGGGTACTAGGACTCACAGAGAAAGAAGTAGGGGGTACTAGGACTCACACAGAGAGAAGTAGGGGGCACTAGGACTCACACAGAGAGAAGTAGGGGGTACCAGGACTCACAGAGTGATGGTGGAGACAGGGAGCTTCTTGTCCCTGAGGTGAGTATAGGCCTCCCACGCCCCTGACCAGCGCACCCAGCCGTCCAGCAACTGGGGGTCGGTGGAGTCCTCCAGGGCCTTGTAGGCCAGCACCAGCAGGTGTTTCACCCGCCACTCTCCTCCTGACCCCTGTGGCGACGAGCGACCACCGCACGCCATGCCTCCCGCCTCCAGGATTAGGGTCAGTTTAGCGTGCTCGTAGTAGCTGTCTGTGGGAAGGGAGATTAACTGTGTATATACTTTTGTGTGTGTGTGTACTCACCTAATTGTACTCACCTAATTGTGCTTGCGGGGGTTGAGCTTTGGCTCTTTGGTCCCGCCTCTCAACTGTCAATCAACTGGTGTACAGATTCCTGAGCCTACTGGGCTCTATCATACCTACATTTGAAACTGTGTATGGAGTCAGCCTCCACCACATCACTTCCTAGTGCATTCCATTTATTAACTACTCTGACACTGAAAAAATTCTTTCTAACGTCTCTGTGGCTCATCTGGGTACTAAGTTTCCACCTGTGTCCCCTTGTTCGTGTCCCACCCGTGCTGAAGAGTTTGTCTTTGTCCACCCTGTCAATTCCCCTGAGAATTTTGTAGGTGGTTATCATGTCTCCCCTTACTCTTCTGTTTTCCAGGGATGTGAGGTTCAGCTCCTTTAGCCTTTCCTCGTAGCTCAATCCTCTCAGTTCCGGGACGAGCCTGGTGGCATACCGCTGAATCTTCTCTAACTTTGTCTTGTGTTTAACTAGGTATGGACTCCAGGCTGGAGCTGCATACTCCAGGATTGGTCTTACATAAGTGGTATACAGGGTTCTGAAAGATTCCTTACACAAGTTTCTGAAGGCAGTTCTTATGTTGGCCAGTCTAGCATATGCCGCTGATGATATTCTTTTGATGTGGGCCTCTGGGGACAGGTTCGGTGTGATATCAACCCCCAGATCCTTCTCTCTATTTGATTCTTGCAGGATTTCCCCTCCCAGATGATACCTTGTGTTCAGCCTCCAGCCTGTGTGTGTGTGGAGTTCAGTGTGTGTTCAGCCTGTGTGTGTGTGGTGTGTGTGTGTGTGTGTGTGTGTGTGTGTGTGTGGTGTGTGTGTGTGTGTGTGTGTGTGTGTTTTCACCAGATATTTACACTACAATGAAAGGTTGAAACTCGAGTTGTTTTTGAGACCTGCTGACGTGAAGGAAATACACATATACAAAATAATTTATTGCAGAAATAAAGTACACATATACAAAATACATCACAGAAAGTGAAAATAGTTCGAGACCTATGAAAACTCCCGTGAAAATCTGCGTGTAAAACATCGTCCATTTATACAGGATTCATAGAAAGTCTATTTACATAAAAAGCCTAATTATATTTTTTACCCGGGATGGGGGAAAAATTTAATATTTTACACTAGTTATTAAGCATTTACATAACCACTAACGAAACCTGTACATCTTTCCTGACTCATGGCGACTATTAAACATTTCACAAGCTTGGCAGCTCCACGACCGAGGTCATTATTGCCTCGTAGTGCTTCGGAACTCATACAGTTGTAAATACATGTAAATATATATATTTCGCCGTGATTGAGGAAAGATGAAGAGGCTTCGCAGGTGGTTATTAGCGTTAATACTTGATAAATCTTGACCGCGGCTCCTGACAAGAATACCACGCCATTATGTCTAGTGTCAAGCATCTTTAATTGTATTTAGTAGAACAAATAAAACCGAACCAGCAGATAATAAACCGTACCTTGAAGCAAGGTGAAATTGTTGCCGAGGGCCTTCCTGTCCTGTCCTCGGCTCTCCTTCCTTGACAAACCCAACCGCAAGTCCTTAGCGAAGTGAGCCACCGGATACCACAGCAGCGGCTCTGTAAGACAATCCCCTCCAGTCAAACAATACATAACCACAGATGTGGGCTAGAATACGTTATGTAAGAGTTACCCCTTATAAAACGAAGATGGATTTTCAAAATATTTTGGTTTCCCCGATTCGCTCTGGGTATTAGTGGCTTTTGGTTAAATACATTTGATGTAACTGCAAATCTTCAACTGTAAATTGATCACATATGTATTGATTAACTAAAAGTTAATTTAATTTTCCTAATTTTAATTTCGTTTGTCGTTATAATGGTTTGGTTCAAAATTGTTACTCCAGTCCTTAACAAATTACACACCGGATTTATGTAAATAAATAATTAAAAGTAAATAAAAATAATAAAAATTAACGTTCACTATACACTTTTATTGTATGTTTTTAAGTTCGTTTTCTTGTTTTTTGGGTTAATTCTAAAATGAAGTTTCAGAAATGAATACACTGAGGAGTGGACTGCAAACCTCGGTGTATATACACTTAAATTAGACTTCAGCCCTGACTAAAATATACTTTAGTCCTGTACATAGGACTATATGTTTATACTGCTGATTGGTTGCCCTTAATAACCCTCCAGAGATTGACAAGCCTTCAGCCCAACACCAAACCAACAAACATTTTAATATATAAATTTAAGTAGATTATAAATATAAGGACGGATGACGCAAAATTAATGAGAAGAGTTGTGACAGATGAGGATTGTAGGATCCTCCAAGAGGACCTAGACAGGTTGTAGAGATGGTCATGACTACTGGAGTTCAACTCAAGTAAATGTAAAGTTAGGTGAAAAGGCAAAGTGTAAAAGTAAAGATGTAAAGGCGACTTAAAAACACTGAACTCTGTGAACAATCAAGACTCAGAGACTGGCTGTCCCTGTCAAGAAGGGCAGACTGTTGCATTTTCTATGGACAGGCGTCTGGGGACAGTCTTAGTTTATCGTGGCCTTGATTCCTGTGAGTGGAGGAGGAGCAGGGTGAGGGGAACATAGGGTGAAGGAAACAGGGTGAGGGAAACATAGGGTGAGGGAAACATAGGGAATATATATAACAAGAGATCGGTGACAGAAAGAATTCCAAGCATACGCAGTGTGATGATAATCCACAGTAATTATACTTTTCTGTAATTATACTCCACAGTAATGATTCTCCCTGTAATTATACTGCCCGGTAATTGTACCGTAATTCCGATTGCACAGCTCCAGTTACTTGTCAGATTACTTAGGAGTTATTACTTGTCAAACACTGTATAAATAACTATACTTCGACCAGAGACTGACCATCAGGGCCTGAACACCACTCACCGCCCATCTCCTCGGAAGCGTCGGCCTCTATGGCGTTGAGGATGTAGCCCTCAGCGAAGTGTCGATTGTCGTGGAGGGCTTGCGCCAGGAGCCCTCGGAGGTCCCTGTGTCGCTGCTCCCACCTGATGAAAGAGAGCACTGCGCGAGGCTTGTGGCCGGGCCGAGCGGACGACAGAATTCGAGGGAGGCGCTGCTGGGACACCACGACGGCCGCAGACCCACTCCTGTCCAGGGAGGAAGACGCCACGGTTAGTTTAAATTGCTCGTCACATAACGTCCATTCTCACAATCGACTTGAGAATGGTCCAGGACGGACCGAAACGTCGTCGCTTCACTTTCTAGTGTGCGGTTTGGTCAACATATTTCAGCCACGTTATTGTGACTCCTCGTCTGCATAATGTCCAGAGTTACACGTTAATGCTCACTTACCACAACACATCAAGAGGCTTGAAATTCATCGCATGCTTGTACCAACTAGGAGAATACGGCCCCCAACACCTTCAGGGGAAAAAAAATCAGTTAACACTGCTGATAACAGAATTAAACAAACACTCTCTGTCCTTAACACCAAAATTATCACCAAAGTTGGTGTACATCACTAACAATGTGTGACGTTCTTTACAAAAGTTAAGACATATGCAACGCTTTTCAGGTCACGCAATCGTAATTTTGAGGAGTTTGTGTTCTCGTAAATCATAGCCTAGGACCCTCAACACGTCCGCAAGTGCGGTTATATTTATGAAAGTTTTGAAGCCTAGTCTACTGGAATATAGCACCTTGATCCTGGAGTGAATAATACAGCTTGGAGGGGTGGAGGCAGGTGTGTGGGAGACAGAAACAGGTGTGTCACAGGCGAGGGACAGGTGTGCATGAGTCAGGAACAGGTGTGTCACAGGCGGATGGTGTGTGTTTGAATAATTGACAGCCACACCACAAGCCGTCTATCTGGTGGTCGCGCGGGGCCAGATCTGAGCCAGACACGCACACGCAAACACACACGCACGCACATGCACACACACACACGCACATGCACACACACGCACGCACATGCACACACACACACACACACACACACACACACACACACACACGCACACACACACACGCACACACACACACGCACACACACACGCACACACACAGCCACACACACACACACACACAGCCAATCAACTGTACATCAGTTTATTGACAGTTGAGAGGCGGGACCAGAGAGCCAGAGCTCAATCCGGATAAACTAATGGAACTAGATCTCACAACCCTAGAAGACAGAAGGAACAGAGGAGATATGATCACAATATACAAGATACTGGGGGGATTAGACAAGGTGGACAAGGACTGCCTCTTGAGAGAACGCAGGACAAGGGGAACACACCAGGAAACTGAGAACGCAAATGGGTCGAAGGAATATAAGATTCGAACGAGAAAATAGTTAAATTAGAACGCAATAGGTACTGATAGGTAGGTATAAGTACACCTCACCCCATCCCACAACCCACAACCTACCCCCACAACACACCCCACACCCACAACCCACCACCACAACCCACCCCCACAACTCACCCTTACCGCAACCCATCCCCTACCACATCTGCCTATTAATCACCACAACTAACTTAACCCCACCTAAATTCCTCCACCACAACCCACCCCACACCCATAACTCACCCCTCACCACAACCCACTACCCGCACGCGAAATTGCGTGCAATGTCTTGCCGTCCAAGTCACACGATTTGACAGTCCCTATTGACTTGCGCGCTTGTCTCTCACTCGACCTGCGCCTCCCCGTGACGGTGGTGGTGACGGTGGTGACGGCGGTGACATCCCGCCCAAGGGATGGTTATGGGGTGCATAATAAAGAAATTGAATTGTGAGATGGCGGTCAATTTTTGGTGAATGGAAAGGGTGGCAGACGCAGGTGTAGGGGGTGGCAGCCGCTGGTGTAGAGGGTGGCAGCCGCTGGTGTAAGGGGTGGCAGCCGCAGGTGTAGGGGGTGGCAGCCGCTGGTGTAGGGGGTGGTAGCCGCTGGTGTAGGGGGTGTGGCAGCCGCTGGTGTGGGGTGTGGCAGCTGCTGGTGTAGAGGGTGGCAGTCGCAGGTGTAGGGGGTGGCAGCCGCTGGTGTAGAGGGTGGCAGCCGCAGGTGTAGAGGGTGGCAGCCGCAGGTATAGAGGGTGGCAGCCGCAGGTGTTGGAGGTGGCAGCCGCAGGTGTAGGGGTGGCAGCCGCTGATAAGAGTGGTATGGGATGATAGCCTACGAGGCCGAAGAGGCCTCAGCGAAAATACAAAACATTGCAATTCCTCTAAAATACACAATGCAACTCTCTGTTCAACTTGCTGGACCCAGAAACAGTTGAAGGAGGAGTGGAGAAACACAAGAACAAGGGAAGAGAGGAGGAACGATAAGTGTTCGTGTTACGCATACAAATAAAATTAAATGACGGAGCTTAACAAACACAAAAACGTGACGCTAATACACTTCCAGACACGCGTACGAAACGATTGAACATACTTCGTAAATAATTAACAAGGACAACAAGCACACACACGCAAATACATGCACAGCAACACTGACGAACCCAACAACATATATACACGAAGTAGCCTCGTTATAACTAAATTTTAAATTCCTTTCTCTTGCAAGTCCAAGCCTAGTGCAGTGTTTAATTTGTAAATACATTGTCAAACTGATATTGTTATGCTATTTTTTATATAATTATGAAATAGGATTTGTCTTGTTACATTACCTTAATCGTATATGTGAAAATTTACCTTCCAGTTAATTGCAGAATTATTTACTAGCATAGTGAGTCATGGCTGAATTGTTAGTTGATTCGCATGTTGCATATGTATCAGGGAAGTTGAATTAGTTATACAAATGAAACTAAAACCATACATTTTTGTTCTGTAATTAGTAGAATTTAATCTAATGTTCATATCGTAGTTTTAGCATGTTGCATGCGCTGATTTGTAAAATTTATTATAATTTGGATTATTGTGAAACAAGAAGACCTATAGTCAGTATATTTCAGAATAATAATAAAACTACTCACATGTAGATCACAACACCCCCGCGCTAAGAAGGGAGTAAGTAAAGGGTAGTTAACAGTCTAGACAGTGATAGGCGAGCCCTTGCTACATCCGGAAAGCTCACGGGCTCACCATAGCCCGTGCTACTTGGAACTTTTTGTTCTAGGTAGCGAATCTTTAGCAACAACATACATCCGAAAAGCCTCCCCTGGATAGTGTCTATAATTAAGGTTGCCAGCTTGTGGATTATGTGTGTAACTTTGTGAAGAGAGATGGATGGAAATAATGCAAGAGATTGTGTATTCTACACTTCCCAGTGATAGGTTTTAGAGGTTGTTTATAGTAGGAGGAAAGTTGTTAAATAGTTGATCTGTCAAAACTGTGTCTATGAGCTAGAAACCCAATTCGTCAGCTCCTTAAATCGTCAATCGGTTTATGGATATCACGGAAGTAGGACCTGCTGGAAAAGGGCTGCTTAATTCTATTAATCATTGATTTACCTGGTTAGGCCGTGTTTAATACACATTTATAGCTAATAGGTTTGAAATAATCCTTAGTTATAGCATAAATTAGTGGGCTATTATATTGTGATTCCTTGTTGAAAGAGATCATGGTTACCAGTTAAATTTTACCTGTAATTTTCTCAAAGTCAGTGGTGGATATTAAGTTTTATGGTGTCTATTGCCTCGTTCCTCTAGACTGGAACACATTTAATTTAATGGCACCTTAATTATTGTGATTATTCATTTAATAACTGTTTCTTACACCTGTTTTACTAAGTACACCTCTTCCTAACTTCATGCCATTTTTAACTCATCCATAACCCTTAGACCGTCAGTCATATTTTAATATGAACTAATTTTCCTCTGCAAAAATTATGATGGAGCACTAGACCACTATCTGGAGTGATTGGAAATAACTGGATAACAATTAACTGTCTTACAACACATTTTGGAAAAAAGATTTCATCCCAGACAGGCCCCCAATTTTTTACAACACCTGTTTGAGGCACACCAACACATGTAAACACCAGACTAATGTAAAACAGAGCTTTTAATGTAAAACAGAGCTAATGTAAAAGCCAGGGCTTTTCAATAAATTTACTAAAAGCAAGTACCATGTAAAGTATAAAATCCTTTTGCGAGTGACACGTCCAATATGGAGATATTGAATGAATTAACAATATCCTACATTGTGTCTCAACACTATAAGGTTAATGAGATGCTATACTGGATAATTGTAGCTTGTTGATCTTTTTGTTAATCTTTGATAACCTCTGTAACCTGTCTGTCTTTAGCGTTGCTAAGCATGGCAAATCACCTGGATATTCAAGCTATAGAAATAAGAATTATTGCACATCAAAATTATTGCATTTGTAAAGCATATCTCCTGTTCCTACCATCACCTCCTCAATCTCACTTTACTCCTTCTCCTCCTCTCTCCTTCCCGGTCGGGAGCCGGTCGGCCGAGCGGACAACACGCTCGACTTGTGATCCTGGGTTCGATCCCAGGCGCCGGCGAGAAACAATGGGCAGAGTTTCTTTCACCCTATGCCCCTGTTACCTAGCAGTAAAGTAGGTACCTGGGTGTTAGTCAGCTGTCACGGGCTGCTTCCTGGGGGTGGAGGCCTGGTCGAGGACAGGGCCGCGGGGACACTAAAAAGCCCCGAAATCATCTCGAGATTCCCTCTCTCACAATCGACTTAATAATGGTCCAGGACGGACCGAAACGTCGTCGTCACTTCATCTTCTGGTGTGTGTTTCGGTCATCATATCTTCAGCCACGTCATTGTGACTCATTGTCTGCACATCACATTATGTAGAACAAAGAGTGAAACACACACACACGCGGCAGCAAGAACGTGACTTATGGTGAGTATTGATCACCATCATTGATCATCCTCGTGTGAGCCACAGCCAGCGTGTATTGATAACTTACACACTCCACCAAATACATTAATACCTGCAAACAAAAGAGGAATGTCTTTTATTATTATTGTGAGGTAGCCTATTTGTTGTTATTGTTAAAGATTCGCTACTTGGAACAAACAGTTCCAAGTAGCACGGGCTATGGTGAGCCCGAGTAGCCTATTTGTACACGCCTGCAGAGGAGGGAGGAGGTGAAGTAATGATTTTCAGGATAGCCAGAATGATTGTGTGGCACTAGGCTTGATGAGGCTTGACCAAACTTGACCTGACCTGACCTCCTCCCTCCTTGTCTGACGAAATTACACGTAGGGTAAACAGTGACGACAAGAAACTGTTGAATACACACTAACAATTGCCCTCACAAAGGAAAATCTTAATCTCTGAGCAATTTAGGCAAACGATGATGAAGATAATGACGTGTGTGGGGGGGTCGCTTCCCCTGCCTTGTTGGTGGGTGTAAACACAAGTTATATTGTTGGTCACGTCCCTCCACCCTTCACAAAGGTCACCTTCCTTACTGCACGGGAGGTTCCTTATTTTATTGAGCATTTCTTGTTTTATTGGGCATTTGTTATTTCACTGGACATTCCTTATTTGACACACAGAGATCACACTAACGTGATGAATCAAATGAGGCTACGGGATCCAGTAAGTTCAGTAGAACTTCGGTTTCAACCCTTTTTAACCCTGTCGTAGCTCAGTCGATTAAGGCAGTGTCTGGGATGCTCCCGGACGCAGGTTCGAATCCTCGTCACGGCCCTTGTGGATTTGTTCATTCCTTATTTCATTGGACATTCCTTCCGTCAGAGTGTTGTTCCGCTATGATGGGACGAAACAGGTACAAACTTTCAAATGTCACGTGACTATCTTATAACCAGTGCAGCACTCTGATTCGTCCAACACCGGCCTCGCTTTTTGCAAGTCGGCGTTCGATTCCCGACTGTCCAAACGGCTGGGGTTACCGTTCCTTCCCTCCGTCCCAACCCAGATCCGTGTTCCCATATTTCTCCCAAGGTGTGTACAGGCGTAGAGGCTTAGAGCTTTCTCCTGTTCATGACCTCCCTTAGCTTCTAAGGGAGCTATAACATATAGGTCAAGGGAGCCACTGACAATGAGAAATCACTCGCTGCAGCCCAAGGAGATCACAAGCTTTGTTTCTAGGGAGGCGACACTTTTCGTCTGTCTCATATCCCTTAGCCAATAGACAGTTTATCGAGCCCGGAATCAACTACCCTCCAAGCCATCGGAGGACATTTCCTGCCGTGAATGGCTGGTGCTAACGAGATTAGCATTACGAAACTGTGATGGGTGGCTTGTGGCACGCACACTGACGCAACCCACTCAGAAGGAAAGTTAGGTGAGGGAGAAAGGGGAGAGACAGGTTGAGGGGAGTATTGAGTTCTGAGGTTGTCGGCGCCAGCGAGGCTCTGGAGGCAAAAACGAACGGCACATTAGCATTGATCAGAGAGGAGGCAGGTATTGGGGGAGGTGATGGAGTCCAGGAGGAGGTCAGGGAAGGTCAGGGAAGGTCAGGGCGGTCAGGGGAAGTCAGGCGGTCAGGCGAGAGAGAGCGAGAGAGCGCGAGATAAACTAACCGACCTCCAATCCTTCCCCGTTCTTCGTATCCGAGATTAGTTTCCCGCCAAGAAGCCATTCAGCGCGCCAGTACTCTTGGGGACCACCAGAGCTGCGTCCACCACTCCCTCAGACTTGCCAGCCTTATACACACACCTCTGCCCCTTTGTCAGTGTCCCAGGAACACACCTCTCCTCTCTTCTCCAAGATTCAGCGCCAGGCTTTATAGAAAATTGCGTGGCACCTGATATTCCGTCACGCAGGGTGCAGTCGCACCTCCACAGATCTCCAGTATCAGCTATTGATACTGGTAATGGCTCCAAAGGGCCACCACTTACGGGCTATTCATGCCCGTGCCACCTTTTGGGTGGCTTAATCTTCATCAATCAATCATCAGCCTGATATTCTCCCACAGTCTCCTGGAGGTATATGGTATACTTCCATACAGCCTCAAGACCTTCTCTCCTTGTATCGTGGCGGAAAACACAGCCTGGTGATGTGAAGGAAAAGCTGCTACATTTGGAGAGGCTTGCCTTACCGCGTGCTCAAAATGGGGTTGTTTTGCCAACGTATGCAGCTGTTGCAAGCATGCCACCGTTGTTCACTGTTCATGTAGATAATTAACGGAGATGTATTAACGAATTAGTTAACGGATTGACGCAGGCTCCATAAAACCCTAGGGATGGTGTAGGGGAGCCCACTACACCCTTCTGGAGAGGGTGTAGGGGGCTCCACTACACCCTTCTGGAGAGGGTGTAGGGGGCTCCACAACACCCTTCTGGAGAGGGTGTAGGGGGCTCCACTACACCCTTCTGGAGAGGGTGTAGGGGGCTCCACTACACCCTTCTGGAGAGGGTGTAGGGGGCTCCACAACACCCTTCTGGAGAGGGTGTAGGGGGCTCCACTACACCCTTCTGGAGAGGGTGTAGGGGGCTCCACTACACCCTTCTGGAGAGGGTGTAGGGGGCTCCACTACACCCTTCTGGAGAGGGTGTAGGGGGCTCCACAACACCCTTCTGGAGAGGGTGTAGGGGGCTCCACAACACCCTTCTGGAGAGGGTGTAGGGGGCTCCACTACACCCTTCTGGAGAGGGTGTAGGGGGCTCCACTACACCCTTCTGGAGAGGGTGTAGGGGGCTCCACTACACCCTTCTGGAGAGGGTGTAGGGGGCTCCACTACACCCTTCTGGAGAGGGTGTAGGGGGCTCCACTACACCCTTCTGGAGAGGGTGTAGGGGGCTCCACTACACCCTTCTGGAGAGGGTGTAGTGGGCTCCACAACACCCTTCGGGGGAGTGTACTCACCTAGTTGTACTCACCTAGTTGTGCTTGCGGGGGTTGAGCTCTGGCTCTTTGGTCCCGCCTCTCAACCGTCAATCAACAGGTGTACAGATTCCTGAGCCTATTGGGCTCTATCATATCTACACTTGAAACTGTGTATGGAGTCAGCCTCCACCACATTACTGCCTAATGCATTCCATTTGTCAACCACTCTGACACTAAAAAAGTTCTTTCTAATATCTCTGTGGCTCATTTGGGCGCTCAGTGTGTGTGTGTGTGTGTGTGTGTGTGTGTGTGTGTGTGTGTAGGGATAAGTACCCTGATAAGTGGGTTTTAGTACCCTAATAAGTGGGTCCAGACCACTGGGTACCCCACTTAACACTTCCTGGGGTCGAGTTAAAACGGCTAATCTGGAACCCACGTGCCTATGCTCGGCTGTTTTAGTGTTCATGCCAGTTACTAGCCAACACAGCCGGACGAAACATCCACCAGGTGGCGGTAATCGTCTAGCTAGCGTATGTTGCATGCTCTTCAACACGCAACCTCTAAGTTGAGTGGCTTTAATGCTACCGACGTCATCAGTCTAAGAATTGTTATTGTGTTTACCGTTCAATTGATGATAACCACAACTAACTCTCCACTGAGAAGCAAGATATCGTAAGCCGGTCGGCCGAGCGGACAGCACGCTGGATTTGTGATCCTGTGGTCCCGGGTTCGATCCCGGGCGCCGGCGAGAAACAATGGGCAGAGGTCCTTTCACCCTATGCCCCTGTTACCTAGCAGTAAAATAGGTACCTGGGTGTTAGTCAGCTGTCACAGGCTGCTTCCTGGGGGGGGTGGAGGCCTGGTTGAGGACCGGGCCGCGGGGACACTAAAGCCCCGAAATCATCTCAAGATCTCAAGATATCCACACACTGGATCTCCCCTGAGACGCCAGATATCGTAGACGACTAACAGTCACAATTATACATAGTCCAATGACACAATTATATTGGTCCCACACAGGTGAATACAGGAGCAAACGACTTCTGACTCCTGTTAGCAGGCTGAGGAGACCTTTCCACTTCCTATATAACTCATGATAAACCTTATACCCCTCTAGTTTGAACACGACCCGCCAATCGGTTAACAACCGGGTACCTAATTACTACTGGGTGAACAAAGGTGAACAATTAAAACACAATCGTCCCGTGGACCATTTTCGAACCTTACCCCCCTCCGCCTCCATTGTATTTACACCGTCACGTTGAGGTCTGACCCAGCAATGATGAGTTAAACAAGGCATAGATTATAGCTACATACGCCAAGCAGAAATTCGAGGTAAACATTCGGCATTTCAATCTTCATTGTTACGGCCACATTGCTCCAAGGAATGGCTTGACAGAAGAAAAATCACAATTGACGGTCAGAATGCGCGGCACTATTCGAAACAATGATCTTTACGCCTGAGTGTAAGAAACAATAATCTTTACACCTGAGTACGCTAGTTTACACTATGTACACTCGAGTGAGTGTACTAGGCAATGTACAAACATTGTACATTGTACACGGCATCACAAAAAAATACGTGACACTGTAAAAGTCAAATATTAGGCTTGGATATCGTAGCTTAAGAACGGCAATAGCCTAGCGGCTCTCCCAACATGGAGCACTAACTGAAAACTGAGAGAAAGTCCTTGGACACACTTTTCAACATTTTATGGTTCCGTTCTCCACTACCAGTAGGGAATCCAAGGTTCGATTCCCTGGCGGACAGAAATGGTTGGGCTCGTTTCCCGTGGTAGGCTTGGATACCCTAATTTTCCTGGCATGGTAGCGATAGACACTATAAATTTCCTGCCATGGTAGATATAGGTGCTATAATTGTCCTGTCATAGTTGCCATAGATACTGTAATTTTCCTGATATGGTAGCCATAGATACTACAATTTTCCTGTATGGTAGCCACAGGAATAATTCTTAGAGGTTAGAAGCCTGTCCTTGTGGTGGGACCCTATGCCAGAGGGTCAGCCAGCAACCCATCCACAAAGGGGATGATCTGCATCCTTTGGTGTGGTTGGGGGTGAAGGGAAGGGGTTTGGGGAGGGGGAGAAAGAGGTTCGGGTGAGGTGTGGATCATTAGGCACGCAAGGTGGGGCGCCTTCCCCTTCTCTTACCCTTCTCTCTCATCGTGAGACGTCCTTCCCTCTGCCTCCCCCACCCACTGAATATCGTGTTGATGCTAGAAGCGCGTTGCGATAGGCTACAGTGACACTAGATAGGCTACAGTGACTCTATATAGCCTATCGCAACGTGCCTAAATTAAAACTCATTGTAAGGCTGTCGGAGTCTGATTTTAGCCTCTGTTCTTTCCAGCGATATTTTTTGTATCACGTGTAGTCAACAAGTGTAGATTTTTCTTCCTGTTGACCAAACCACACACTAAAAAATGAAGGGACGACGACGTTTCGGTCCGTCCTGAACCATTCTCAAGTCGATTGTGAGAATGGTCGACTTGAGTCGATCACAATCGATTTGAGAATGGTCCAGGACGGACCGAAACGTCGTCGTCCCTTCATTTTCTAGTGTGTGGTCTGGTCAACATACTTCAGCCACGTTATTGTGACTCATCGTCTGCATTTTTCTTCCTATTGGGGAGTATTGTACATGCTGCTATGGAGGTGTGCCCACTCACAGGATGATTGGCGCTGCCCAATAAACTCGCCCCTCGGGGTAAATTCTAAAAAATAAAAGTGTAGATTATGGGTAAAAAAATTAATTTACACATGTATGTCTTCGAAGCGATCAAATTTGTGTTCTATGCAAAATAAAATCATAAATAGCCTCATATATCTTTTTATGTGGGCAGGTAATGTCAAAACATGGAATAGGCTTTGTTGAGCTCGCTGCCTTCATATTCCTCATAAGTTTGAATGGACATCAGATTGTGCTGCCTTTTTAAACACAATATCCTGGCCTAATGGGTAATGTGTGTGCGTGTGGGGGTGACCTAGAGTGCAGGTTCGATTCCACCGCCCTGCTCCAAAGGATATTATAACAAATCAGACGCTCAATAGTGTCTAATTTTAAGAGAGCGTTGTCAATGCTAGAAAGTTAGTCTTGGGTAATTGTGTTCAGTGACATTAATGCTCTTCACGCCACTAGTCTTACACAGTGATGTAGACCCCCCCCCAGGAAATACAATATCACTCCTGCTTTCTACACACCACTGGAGAATACAATTAATCATCTGCTTCCTACACCCCACCGGGAAAATACAGTATGTCCTCTTTGTATTTTACACTCCCACTACAGAACACAATTACCTTGTCCTCCCCACCAGGAGGGGGGATACAGAGGCCTCAATGCCTCTACTCCACACCAGGATATTCAGTGACTTCAATGCTTCTACTCTCTACCAGGATATTCAGTGACTTCAATGCCTCTACTCCCCACCAGGATATTCAGTGACTTCAATGCCTCTACTCCCCACCAGGATATTCAGTGACTTCAATGCCTCTACTCCCCACCAGGATATTCAGTGACTTCAATGCCTCTACTCCCCACCAGGATATTCAGTGACTTCAATGCCTCTACTCCCCACCAGGATATTCAGTGACTTCAATGCCTCTACTCCCCACCAGGATATTCAGTGACTTCAATGCCTCTACTCCCCACCAGGATATTCAGTGACTTCAACGAGGTAGAAGCAGCTTCCAGAAATGACTAGAGAGACATATTTTTCTGTCTTTAGATACAGAAATATTAATAAAAACAAAAGTGTACGTTGAAACTAATCATTATATCCCTGGCGGTGGAGTGGTAGCACACTCCCTCTGCGCCTCGCGAATGAATTCATCTGGGTTCGAGCCCTGGAAGAGAGATTGTGGCTGGGCACTGATCCTTATCTCTTCGCCCCTGTTCATCCAGCAGTAAATGTGCTCCTAGGAGTGGGTTTGGAGGTCACCACAGGAGGGGCTCCTGTGATGACCAGGGTGGTCTTAGATAATTAAAAATAATAATGTTGCAAACAGATAAAGTAAATACACCGAGTCT
This sequence comes from Procambarus clarkii, assembly GCF_040958095.1. NCBI lineage: Eukaryota > Metazoa > Arthropoda > Malacostraca > Decapoda > Cambaridae > Procambarus > Procambarus clarkii. The sequence continues at coordinate 15,413,574 of NC_091220.1, read as the reverse complement.
GACGCAGTTGAACCTGCATTTCTGCCAGACGTATAAGTAATTAGCGCCATGTATGCTCCTGGCTAGCGTTAAGAAAAGATAATATGTAAGTGAATTAATAAGCAGCCAGAAGGGTACATTATATATAATGTAACAACGTAAGAAATTGAAGGTGGTCAAATGAGTTTAAGCAGACTGTTAGTGTATGATCATTTGGGCTACTCAGAGGGACAGTGAGAAAAACAGATTCAGTTGGTAACTGGATTAGAATGGCAGTGGTCATGTTTTGTCCTCTCGTGCGAGTTTGCCTCAGATAAGTCCTCATATATGTACTCTGTTTACGTATTGGCCACCGATCTACTTTAATAACTATTCTTACTGTATGCAACTCTGCTATTGTGTTATAATAACACAATATTGACTACAATAACAGTGCCAGGGGGGGGGGGGGTTTGTCCCGGGAAAGGATGCTGATATTAATGCACCATAAAGTGTACATACTATAGTTATTAACAAATCCACAATGGCCGTGACGAGGATTCGAACCTACGTCCAAGAGCATCCCATGCGCTGCATTAATCGACTGAGCTACGACATGGTAAAAGAATTGCAACCAGAAATTCTACTTTATTTACTTGGATCCTTCAGCCTCTACTATTGTTATTGTTTGTGTCCAGTGTAGGAGACTTGTATTGTGGGAGACCTTTCCCTAGGGGCCGGGCCTTGACCCACCCCACCTGGAGGCCTTGCTGGATTGTATGTTCGAAATGAATAAGGTAGAAGCCCTGCAGAGCACAATATAGAGGTCGGGTTTACACCGAGTATACCACAGCAAGTCCACAGTCTCGTGATAGCTCCACAGGGAGTGGGGGGAAGCGAGGAGCTGGTCACCACAGGAGAGGAGGTGACCGGGCCCCACACAGGAAGAGGGGGGAGGTCGTCAAGCAGGTCACCACTAACCCGTCCACTGCGCCAAACAAATATTTGCTGGATGTAGACACAGGCCGCCCCCCCCCCTACACCACAATCACCCCACCAAACTCCCCCCCCCAAACCCCACCACACCCCACATCCACGCCAATAACCCCTACATTATTCACACCCCAGGGAGGCAGTACACCTACACAGCGACAACACCAGCGTAGAGAACGACAGCAAGCTCCGACACGACCAGGAAGCACCACACATAATCTATATATATACTTTTGAGTGAGGTTGCATCTTGCCATTGCCACGACAAGAGATGATGGCAACGCTAGCATGGGGTGTGGCGCCGCCTGCCACACCTACACACACCTCGTGCTCACATCTCTGCTTCAATCCATAGTTATTGTCAAGGGTTTCAGGATTTTTATAGTCTTTTTTTTATATATTGAGTTTATGTGTGTTTACATAATTTATGTTGACCTTTAGGTGACCTTCTTGAGAAAGGTCGATGAAGAGTCGTATTGACTACACTCACTAGTGTGTTGCTTGTCTGTAGATCAGTGTTCTGTGTCCACCGCCCACGGGACGGGTATAGGGTCCACCACCGCCCACGGGATGGGTATGGGGTCCACCACCGCCCACGGGATGGGTATGGGGTCCACCACCGCCCACGGGACGTGTTCTGAGTCAACCACCGCCCACGGAACGGGTATAGGGTCCACCACCGCCCACGGGATGGGTATGGGGTCCACCACCGCCCACGGGATGGGTATGGGGTCCACCAACCGCCCACGGGATGGGTATGGGGTCCACCACCGCCCACGGGATGGGTATGGGGTCCACCACCGCCCACGGGACGTGTTCTGAGTCAACCACCGCCCACGGAACGGGTATGAGGTGCATAATAAATGACTAAACTAAAGCCTAAACCTCAGATTCAACTGAGGGATCATATCAACAGTATTCACTGAGATTGCCTCAGTGCCCTCACAGCCACGGGAGAGGGTGCACGCGTCCCTCAGGAACCGTTCTGGGTGGAATGTCGAACGATAAGTCGATCGCACTTACCAGAACAACACAAAGAAAGATATATTTCTTTCTTGTTTAGGGTTTGGTCCGTTGTTGGGTTATTAAGGCCTATCAAACTGCGGAAGGGTTATTAGGGCGGCTATAAACCTTGTTGACCATCCAGCAAGTATACTTTAGTCCTGAACATATTCTAGGATTAAATTAACCCTTAGTGTATATATATCGCATATACACTTTATATACATGTTTGTTTAATGGATTTGAGTTAATATTTTGTTATTTGATAAATAACTAGGGTCCCATAGCCTCGGAGAAGGGAATAAAGAGAATTCAGAGCAAACTTGCAGTTTGACTATATATATATATATATATATATATATATATATATATATATATATATATATATATATATATATATATATATATATATTATTCGGCCCATCCTTCTCAAATGTACTCATAGTAACTACGTGGTTAAAAGTACCAATATGTCGTGATAGACCGCCATAAAGTTGACTTTTGAATGATGGAATTTGGACCAACTTGAAAGTTGATTACCAGCAACATAAAATAAAAAGAGCTAACTTAACCTCTTCTAGCAATCCTAGGCTCAATACACGCTATCCTAGCCACGCTATACATACCCTAGTATAGTACATGTGTATGTTATACCAGTCCTAGGAATATTTAAGTTTGTTTCTTAAGGAATATTAAAGTAGTTACATATTTTCCAGACCATAAAATTAATTGTAAAGTTGTTTACTAATGGTCAATCACTACATACTGCTACTTTCGACCAAATAGTTATAAATCAGTACTATCATTTCAGGAAGATGGGCTGATTATATCACGGCTCAAGTACGTGATATAATATCAAGTACGTGTTTTGTATCAGGGCACAAACACCTGCCCTGATACGCCAGGACAGGTGTTTTCACACAGACTCGCTTCACCTTGCAATGTCCGAAACTTGCCACAGTGCGTGGGATTTGACCCTCACCACAGTCATCTAACTTGTCTGGGTGTGAGTTCACACCCAGTTCACCCACAGTGTGAGTTCACTGTCAACAGGTCAAGCCACCGTACAGCGACAAACCTGTACAGCCAATAACCACAGAAGACAGTATAGTCAACCTGCCAAGCCAGATACTTGACATGTCTGGAAACCGAAGCTGTCAAACACGGAATACAGTTCAGGGGAATTCACGAAGCAGTTACGCAAATACTTACGAACGTGTACATCTTTCCCCGATCTTTGACGGCTTTGGTTACGTTCATTAAACAGTTTACAAGCATGAAAACTTCCCAAAAAACTGTTGTTGTTATAAACAGCCTTCGTATAGAAAAAGGCTTTGGAGGAAAGCCTAATACATAAATAAATTTACCTTTTGCCGTTGGAGGAAAGCCTAATACATAAATAAATCTACCTTTTGCCGTTGGAGGAAAGCCTAATGCATAAATAAATCTACATTTTGCCGTTGGAGGAAAGCCTAATACACAAATAAATCTACCTTTTGCCGTTGGAGGAAAGCCTAATACACAAATAAATCTACCTTTTGCCGTTGGTTTCTGAGGTCCTAAACTCGGACCTCCGTTGTATGGAGCAGGTGTAGCGGAGGCAGTCGGCCCAGTAGGAGTCGACGGCGGGGGACACGACCATGTTGAAGCATCCCGTCCATAGCCCCGTCTGCTGGCCGCGGGTCGCTCTGCTGCTCCTGCTGCTGAAGCTGGTGTTGGTGACGGCGTCAGGACGCGGCGGGCGACGCTGGAGTTTGTTCATCACACTCAGATTAGGTAAAGGTTGATCTTGTCTACCGTCAATCACGGGTCTCCCAAACATGGTTAGTTGTTGCACTTGACACCCTGGTCAACTAATTGTGTTCACCTGCACTAAAGTATGCTTCATTGTTAGGGAATATTATTAGTTTTTTTGTGATATTGGATTCTCTGAGAATGTTTACTGGGAGTCAGGTATAGACGCCATCGACGGTGTTGATGTTAGCATGGGTGGTGAGACGGCCCTGGCGCGGGGTGCGCATGCGCAGGCCGCCCCAGGGAGACGTGCGCGCTGCCGTCCGGCGCCGACCAGGTCATGACAGTGACTGAGGCGGTCACTGCTGCCTGCTGGCCGCCTCGCCTGACGCAGCCTGCACGCGCGTGCCTCACTCCTCCCTCCCTCCCTCGCTGTGTTGTCCTGCCCTCTCCCTGCTGTTCTGTCCTGCCCTCTCCCCCGCTGTGCTGCCTGCCACACCCGAACCTAGCTATGCCATGGGTTGTAAACGAATGCATAAAGAGCATAATTTTTTTAAGGGCAGTTGTCAATAGTCATCAATAACCTAAATCAATTGTTCATATTTTACTACGTTCCCCCTGACAGCTAAGAAGTGACCTTTGGGGGCTGAGAGAGCCCCTAGGGGGCTGTTTGTGGCCCTAGGGGCTGAGAGGTCATTAGGGCTGTACGAGTCCCTAGGGGCTGAGAGAGGCCCTAAGGGTTGTGAGATTCTAGGGGCAATGGGAGACCCTAGAGGCTGTGCAGGTCCCAGGGGCTAAGGGAGATGGGCTGAGGGGGACTCTAAGGGCTAAGAGAGTCCCTAAGCACTGAGAGAAAGAGCCTAGGGACTTATAAGGAGTTCGTAGGGTTGAAGAAGGCCCTAGTGATTGAGAGGTCCACGAGGCTGATGGAGTTCCTAGGGGGCTGAGGGAAGCCTTAGTGGCTGCTTCAGATCGTAGGGGCTCTGTGGGACCCTAGGAACTGAGGGAATCCCTAGCAATTGAGGGCATCCCTAGGAAGTGAGAAGCGTCCAAAGATCTAAGGGAGTTTCTGTCGGGGCTGGGAAGAGAGCACACACTTGTCATCAAGTCAGCAACAGAGTACAACTTTGGGCGCCATGAGTGTTAATATTAGATTGAGGATTGATTCACCATAGTGCGATGGGGCTCGCTGAGAGGCCGGAGACGGTGCGGTTTAGTAAACAATTGGGGAAGTGCCATGGAATAATAATAATAATAATACTCATCATCTTCATGGAAAGTTTGTCTCCATTCGTCACTCGCAGTATTGTTGTACATCGTAATACTACGTCAACCTTCTCTTAAGTTGAACGTTTGCATAATGTTACGTCAACGGGAAAGTTATGTATCTTGAGGAAGGTGGGGTTTGAGTCCAAGGCAGCTGAGAGTAAGAAGTGAAAACCCGGACGGACATGGCCGCGCCGCTCTCTCTGACCCGCCAGTCTCAAGCTTCTGATGTAAGGGAGTCTCGTTGAACCCTGGTGTGTGCGACAGTGGCGGCAAACGAACCACTTATTTTGATAAAATGGAGCAGTAGAACAACAGAAGTACACGCATTTCTCGAGAAATGCCTGAAAAATCGAAAAGCCTAGTTCTGTTAGGCTGATTGTTGGGGTCAGGAATGCTGTTAGGCTTACTGAGTTACGCCAAGCCAACAACTGGCCTGCCCCAGGATCCAACCCTATAACAGTTGACCAGCTCCTGGGTCCCTGTTTACTACCAGGCAAATAGAGACATCAGTTGAATGAAATCGAGATCCAAAAGCCTCGCCCTGGAATCAAACTCTGGTCCAAATGGTTGTGATTTTCTATACTTTGGAGGCATAATCATTCAGAAAGTAGCACTTGCTACTGAAAACATATATATATATATATATATATATATATATATATATATATATATATATATATATATATGTATAAATTCCGAACAGAAGGTTTTCGGTTGTTCGGCTGCAGCTTCAATTAACAACGTTACATATTGTATGTTTAGGACAATTATATATTTTTAGATAGAAAAAAGGCTTCACAGATAATTCTCAAGATGGTGATTGAGGACAATGAACAAGGTTAATATATATTTTTGTAGTTAGGCTTTTATTGACTTTTGTGTTAACAATCGACTCAATTGTTGTTGTCTTAGCTCCTGTCCCCCAGTTTTGTTGGCGTCCTGCAGTGTCTGTCACATGGGCTTTCAATTGCAACTTTTAGGGGTTGAATATGTGGTGCACCATCCTGGGCAGTGGCAGGCACTATCCTGGGCAGTGAGAGGCACCTTGCTGGGGAGTGAGAGGCACTATCCTGGGCAGTGAGAGGCACCTTGCTGGGCAGTGAGAGGCACTATCCTGGGCAGTGGCAGGCACCTTGCTGGGGAGTGAGAGGCACTATCCTGGGCAGTGGCAGGCACCTTGCTGGGGAGTGAGAGGCACTATCCTGGGCAGTGGCAGGCACCTTGCTGGGCAGTGAGAGGCACTATCCTGGGCAGTGGCAGGCACCTTGCTGGGCAGTGATAGGCATTATCCTGGGCAATGGCAGGCACCTTGCTGGACAGCGAGAGACACTATCCTGGGCAGTGGCAGGCACCTTGCTGAACAGTGAGAGACACTATCCTGGGCAGTGGCAGGCACCTTGCTGGGCAGTGAGAGGCACTATCCTGGGCAGTGAGAGGCACCTTGCTGGGGAGTGGCAGGCACCTTGCTGGGGAGTGGCAGGCACCTTGCTGGGTAGTGGCAGGCACCTTGCTGGGCAGTGGCAGGCACCTTGCTGGGCAGTGGCAGGCACCTTGCTGGGCAGTGGCAGGCACCTTGCTGGGCAGTGGCAGGCACCTTGCTGGGCAGTGGCAGGCACCTTGCTGGGCAGTGGCAAGCACCTTGCTGGGCAGTGGCAGGCACTATCCTCGCCAGTGAGAGGCACCATCCTGGCCAGTGAGAGGCACCATCCTGGCTAGTGAGAGGCACCATCCTCGCCAGTGAGAGGCACTATTCTACTGCCGTTCGATGTCTTGCGAATAAACTTCCATTTGTTCACCGCTATATTCAAGGTTTCTTCGCGCAGTCATTGTTTATAACACAGTTGCCCATCTCGTCGCGGACCTCACACGGCCGGGGGCAGCTCAGATCCGGAACACCAATCGTGTTTGGTGCTGCCGATCGCCTTACTCTCGCTGCCTTCAGGAACTGGCAGCGGAAGACCATCCTGCAACGGCCGGAGTGATCGCGCACCTCACAGAGGGCGCCACACGGCCGGTACAAGGGACGCCTCCCGCCGGAGACCTGACTTATAATGGCAGATATCGCCGCCAGGAAGAGGCAGGTCGTCAGGATCTGCTGCTGAAGGCTCATGACTGTGGCTGAACACGGGGTAGATGCCCTGGAGGGAAGGGCGTTGCTCTGAGGGCGTCGACTGTAGGGGAAATGAGTATTTGTCTCGTTCTGTTCTTGATTTACTTCAGGTCTTTTGATGGTAATGAGATTTAATCCACGTTAGGCCAGTTTGATCACAGTTTTAGTGGTGTCAAACGGGTACACTAGCAGTGTGGGGGCTGTCCTTCAGTGTATACTGGCAGTGTGGCCCTTTCCTGCAGTGTATACTGGCAGTGTGGCCCTTTCCTGCAGTGTATACTGGCAGTGTGGCCCTGTCCTGCAGTGTATACTGGCAGTGTGGCCCTGTCCTGCAGTGTATACTGGCAGTGTCGCCCTGTCCTGCAGTGTATACTGGCAGTGTGGCCCTGTCCTGCAGTGTATACTGGCAGTGTGGCCCTGTCCTGCAGTGTATACTGGCAGTGTCGCCCTGTCCTGCAGTGTATACTGGCAGTGTGGCCCTGTCCAACGGTTATACTTGTACTGATAGTCTTATGATAAACACACCAGCCTTTTATACCGTTGTGTGACGTCAAGAATTTTCAATTACTTTCCTGACTTCAACGTTGAATGGAATAATACCATTCCGTTGACTTTTCCTAGTGCCCCAAGAAGATGAGTAAGTTGGGGGGATTCCGGAACCCAGCCAACATGTGCCTGTTCTTACCTCGTGTGTACACGCCTAGTTGAGCTTGCTGGGTCGAGCTTCAGCTCTTAAACCCCGCCGTTCCATGATCATTAGTTCAGTGATGCACGACTCACTTTTTTTCACTCGTTCTACTTATCATATTTAGATATAAAGCTGTATGTAGAATTGGCTTCGATATATCTTGAGGTTATCTTGAGATGATTTCGGGGCTTTTAGTGTCCCCGCGGCCCGGTCCTCGACCAGGCCTCTACCCCCAGGAAGCAGCCCGTGACAGCTGACTAACATCCAGGTACCTATTTTACTGCTAGGTAATAGGGGGCATAGGGTGATAGAAACTCTGCCCAATGTTTCTTGCCGGCGCCTAGGATCGAACCCAGGACCACAGGATCACAAGTCCAGCGTGTCTGTTGATAACTTCCTCGTCAAGTCCTTACCACTTATTTACGACTCTGAGACTGAAAAAGTTCTTTCTGACATCCATGTGACATCTGTGTTTCCAGTTTCCAATTATGTCCTCTCTATTGTTCTTGAATTTGAACATTGCTTCTATATCTACTTTGTCAGTCCCCCTTAGTATCTTCTACGTCGTTATCATGTCTGCCCATATTCCTTCTTTCCTCCAGTGTAGTGAGGTCCGTTAGTCTTTTTTTTTTAGCTAAGTCGCCTTACCTCAACAAAAAGTCTTGGTGCATATTTTGGACTTTTTCTACTTTTGTGTTTCTTTAGGTCGGGGGTTCCATGCCGGGGCAGCAGACTCAATAACAGGTCTCACAAGGAAGATAAACAGGTCGGGGGTTCCATGCCGGGGCAGCAGACTCAATAACAGGTCTCACAAGGAAGATAAACAGGTCGGGGGGTTCCATGCCGGGGCAGCAGACTCAATAACAGGTCTCACAAGGAAGATAAACAGGTCGGGGGGTTCCATGCCGGGGCAGCAGACTCAATAACAGGTCTCACAAGGAAGATAAACAGGTCGGGGGGTTCCATGCCGGGGCAGCAGACTCAATAACAGGTCTCACAAGGAAGATAAACAGGTCGGGGGTTCCATGCCGGGGCAGCAGACTCAATAACAGGTCTCACAAGGAAGATAAACAGGTCGGGGGGTT